>NC_056440.1:18590783-18595783 GCF_018296145.1 Oncorhynchus tshawytscha
TGTTAACAAGAAATTTGTGGAGTGGCTGAAAAACGAGTTTTAATGACTCCAAAGTGTTTGTAAACTTCCGACTTCAACTGTATATCTTGAAAACTTCATTGCTGAAATGCAAAACATGTTGGTACTGTACCAGCAGTGAACTAATGAAACAAATACCAAAAGATAGTTATTGAGTGGTATTGTCCTTTCATAATATCAGGGAGTTTATTAAATACAGTACACTCAAAACAATATGGGTTCAAAAGAGTTCTTCTAGGATCCTTAAAGTTCTTTGAAAAACCTTCTGGTTCTTGGCACTGAAAATGGCCCCAAAAAGGTTCTTCCAAGAATCCCATAGGAGGTGGGGTTCGTCGAGGAACCTCATCAGTTGGTTGGGTTCTTGCAGGAACCTAACTGCCCAAACTGAAACACTTGGATTTGAATTTGAAAAGACACAAGTGCCAGCACCCAACTGAACAATGTAAAGATCTCCTCAATTTAAGGTATGGTTTGTCCCTTGATTGAGCTAAATTGATATTGTTTTATGATGATACCATCCATCTTTTCATTTTAGTGCAAACACATACTGAATACACATCACAGACAAACTGAATTGGTCCCCTCACACAGACAGCATCGTGAAGAAGGCGCAGCAGCGCCTCTTCAACCTCAGGAGGCTGAAGAAATTTGGCTTGTCACCAAAAGCACTCACAAACTTCTACAGATGCACAATCGAGAGCATCCTGGCGGGCTGTATCACCGCCTGGTACGGCAACTGCTCCGCCCACAACCGTAAGGCTCTCCAGAGGGTAGTGAGGTCTGCACAACGCATCACCGGGGGCAAACTACTTGCCCTCCAGGACACCTACACCACCCGATGTTACAGGAAGGCCATGAAGATCATCAAGGACAACAACCATCCGAGCCACTGCCTGTTCACCCCGCTATCATCCAGAAGGCGAGGTCAGTACAGGTGCATCAAAGCTGGGACCGAGAGACTGAAAAACAGCTTCAATCTCAAGGCCATCAGACTGTTAAACAGCCACCACTAACATTGAGTGGCTGCTGCCAACACACTGACTCAACTCCAGCCACTTTAATAATGGGAATTGATGGGAAATGATGTAAAATATATCACTAGCCACTTTAAACAATGCTACCTAATATAATGTTTACATACCTTTACATTATTCATCTCATATGTATATGTATATACTGTACTCGATATATATATATCATCTACTGCATCTTTATGTAATACATGTATCACTAGCCACTTTAACTATGCCACTTTGTTTACATACTCATCTCATATGTATATACTGTACTCGATACCATCTACTGTATCTTGCCTATGCTGCTCTCTACCATCACTCATTCATATATCCTTATGTACATATTCTTTATCCCCTTACACTGTGTATAAGACAGTAGTTTTGGAATTGTTAGTTAGATTACTTGTTGGTTATTACTGCATTGTCAGAACTAGAAGCACAAGCATTTCGCTACACTCGCATTAACATCTGCTAACCATGTGTATGTGACAAATAAAATTTGATTTGATTTGATTTGATACAGAGAGCATCAACACGCCAGAGGATATACCCATTGGACTTGGGGCTCTGCTGGGAGAACTCATATTTCGATTTTTTTTATTCTGCTTTGCCACTAAAATCATAATAAACACTGAAAAGTAAAATATTATGTTATTGTTATGCTTATTGTTATTATTATTATTATTAAGGTCCTTTGGGGACCCAATTAAGGAACCTTTTATTTTTAGTCTACATTTAAATGTCATTATATTATATCAAATTAAATAATTTTTATCCAATGTCCTTTTTGTACCTGTATGAGTTAGTGTTCTTTAACGTTAAAGCAAAGACAGACCACACTGTTGGTTAGAGTTTTTGAGAAAGGGGGGGTCTGAGTTTCTCTCTCATAAAGGGGCCACCCTATAAATGAATACCCCAGCTTGCTATGGTCCAGACAGAGCCAACATGCTGCACTGTAAGTACAGTACTGTATCTGAATTGAGGGAGGGTTCAGAGGGTTGAATGGGTTGACAGGCAAGACAGGGGAGAGGATTTACACAGCTCTAGTCTCTGTTGGTTCTAATCTCTGGACCAGACCTCCAGCGGGCCACGGGCCAGGCACCTCCCACAGGCTGGGAGAACAGCCAGTATAGTTACAAAGTGGAACCTCTGGGTCTGAGTGTGTGTGTATGTGTATGTGGCGCCGGAAGAAATGGCACCAATTTTACGGGCGCCCAACCGATTGTGCTATTATGTGGTTTTTTTTGTTATTTGTAACTTATTTTGTACATAATAATTCTGAAACCGTATCTTACGGCAAAAAAGAGCTACTGTATATAGCCTGTCTTTTTACTGTTGTTTTATTTCTTTACTTACCTATTGTTCACCTAATACCTTTTCTGCACTATTGGTTAGAGCCTGTAAGTAAGCATTTCACTGTTGTATTCTGCGCACGTGACAAATAAACTTTAATTTGTCTGTGTCTGTCTGTCTGTGTCTGTCTGTGCGTGCATGTGTACGTGTAGGGATATCAGTGGGACATCCATTTAGGAGCCTTTGGAGCTCGTAATATCAAGATGATCTATGAGGGGATTTTCCTTCTCATGCAGTATAATCCCAAGGTCCTTCTCATACAGTATAATCCCAAGGTCCCAGTGGAAATTGCTACTGGAGGTGCCTTTAATCCCATGCCTATTGGTCCCTGACAAACACATGTAAATAAGGAGATGCAACCCTCTGACCCCCCCTCCTCCCACACACACACACACACACACACACACCTCCTCCTGCCCCTTTCACTCCAGCAGGATGAAAGGATGAATGCATGTTTGACCGGCCATAATGAGATTGTGGCCGGAAGCATTGCAGAGAGAGGCTATAGCAGAACAGAGTGCAGTAATCCTGGTCATGCAAGACTATGGTTGCATACCAAATGGCACCCTATTCCGTATACAGTGCACTACTTTGACCAGAGCCCTATGGGGCAAGGTAGGGAGTAGAGTGCCATTTGGGACTTAGCCTATGAGAGTTAAAGTTAAAGGAGGTCTCGGTACAGTGGCACTGGGACAATGGGACTCCCTGTTCCAGACAGCTGCCAACCCCCCCCAACCAACACTGCTTTGTTCCACAGGCTTACACCCTGCTAGCCAGGACGGGCTTCCCCAGTCCAGTGATATCATCACACAGCTGATTGAGAACACAAAGGGCCTGCAAAAACATAGTGGCATCTGCGTCCCTGACTACAGTCAAGACGCCCATAGACTACAATAAAGACGCCCATAGACTACAATAAAGATGCCAGATGACTACAATAAAGACTCCAGAAGACTACAATAAAAAAAACATAGACTACAGTAAAGTCGCCAATAGACTACAATAAAGACGCCAATAGACTACAGTAAAGACGCCAATAGAATACAATAAAGACGCCAGAAGACTACAATAAAGACCCCCATAGACTACAGTAAAGACGCCAATAGACTACAATAAAGACGCCAGAAGACTACAATAAAGATGTCAATAGACTACAATAAAGACGCCAGAAGACTACAATAAAGACTCCAATATACTACAATAAAGACGCCTATAGACTACAATAAAGATGCCAGAAGACTACAATAAAGACGCCAATAGACTACAATAAAGACGCCAGAAGACTACAATAAAGACGCCAATAGACTACAATAAATATGCCAGAAGACTACAATAAAGACGCCAGAAGACTACAATAAAGACACCAATAGACGCCAATAAAGATGCCAATAGACTACAATAAAGACACCAGAAGATTACAATAAAGATGTCAATAGACTACAATAAAGACGCCAGAAGAATACAATAAAGACGCCAGAAGAATACAATAAAGACGCAAATAGACTACAATAACGATGCCAATAGACTACAATAAAGACGCCAATAGACTACAATAAAGACACCAGAAGACTACAATAAAGACACAAACAGACTATAATAAAGACGAAAATAGAGTACAATAAATACGCCAATAGACTACAATAAAGATGCCAATAGACTACAATAAAGACGCCAATAGACTACAATAAAGACGCAAATAGACTACAATAAAGACTCCAATAGACTACAATAAAGACGCCAGATATGAGATCTTGTAAAAGATCCTGCTTGGAGCCACGTCCCTTCAAAATACAGTCTGTGTCTCAAATGACACACTACCCCCTATATAGTGCACTACCCTTAACCAGGGCCTATACTTTGTATACTTATCGTGCACTTCTTTTGACCCAGGGCTCTGGTCAAAAGTAGTGCACTATATAACAGGTAGGGTGCCATTTGGGATGCGTAAATTAACTCCCCTCCTAAAAAGAGGATGGGATAGTAACTACAGGGCCAGATGGAAAAGGGATGGTGCTCAGCCTCAATTAGGTTGAGAGAGCGAGAGAGAGAGAGAGTCTCTCAGAGCCTTCACAGTCAGCCCAGTAACACCTCTCTCAGACCACAGTAAAATCACAGTGTATCTGAGAAGAGCAGAACCCAACCATGAAGCATCACGGCCCAATAAATGACATGGTACTAAACAGGCCAAAAGATGAAGTGCAAACAGTACAGACATCTATCAAAAAGCAATTAGTAGCCAAAAAATACAATCTCTCCTGGACAACTTTTTAGGCTTAACATTCTCCTTCAGCAATGAAGGTGTAAATTTGGCCTTTTGGAACATAAACTTTATATTTGACAAATGAGCCTCCTTGATCTAAAGAAGCATAAGAGCAAACCAGATATAACAGATCATAAAAAATGATTTGATAATGATTGCAAAAATCTAAGAAAGTCATTGAGAAATACTGTATATCTAATCAAAAACACAGAGAACCAGACAACAAAAATATACACCTTCAATATGGGGAAACAATGAAGCAATACAAACACACCCTCAGAACAAAAAAGGAACAGCACATTAGAAATCAGCTAGATGGAATTGAGGAATCTATAGAATCAAACCACTTCTGG